>NC_057806.1:404109406-404111566 GCF_018294505.1 Triticum aestivum | reverse complement strand
GGCGTCTACAGTGTTTCCGGCCAACTTCGAAATCCGTGCAAACCCTAGATCTGAGGGTTGTTTTTTTCTAAGTCCCAGTTATTCTCAGTCCATATGCACATGTTCGTAGCCCCGTAACTTTGCATCCGTAGCTCCGATTCATGCATATAGCATATCAAAATGTTCATCTCAGAGAGTACATCCTTTCATTCCATTGCATCATTTTAATTTGAGCTTATCTTCATGCCCGAAATGCTGTTAGAAGAGGGCTACTTGAGTTAATTGCCAGATCGGTTACTCCGTTTAGCACTTTTGTCTTTTTTGCCATGATTAATGTGTGCATGATATGCCCGTGAGTTCTGCTTATGTTTTGTTAAGGGTTTTGTCATCTTTCCAGAGGTGCAACCCATGTATTTTTAGGATGTGTGTGGTGACTTGTGCAAGCTTGCAAAGTGGTGCACTTGCTAATTCTGTTTTCAGGGACTTAGTAATTCCACTAAGTCCTGGAGCTGTTTAGCTCATGATGCCATATGTTCTTGTTGTTTCTTAGTGATCCGTGCCTCTTTTGAGGATGATCAGTAAGGATGTTTTGTTAATATTATAGTGATTTATCCATCCATGTCTTTGTTTGCAATTATGGAGCACCCTAGCTGGAGTCAATCGAGCTCTACTTTTGCTACTTTGTGAATCTGGGCAGATTGTCAACTTGTTTGCAATTTTGCCGGTGATGTTGTAGTTGATCCGTACATGCTATGCTATTGTTCTTGCCATGTCTAGCTTGCATTTTGTGCCTTCTTGATGGATGTATGCTTGTCTTGCCATGACTTTCTCTGTAGTGAGTGCATCGAGCTCATAAACATGCCTACTTGAGTTATATTTCAGCATGTGTCAGTTTTTCACTAAGTCTGAAACTGATTATGTTTTTGCTATGTTCACATGCTTGCAATTGTATTTTCTGATCCCTTTAGGCTCAAGATCACTAAGAAACTTTTGTTAAGCTCTTTGAATAGCTCCATGCCATGCTTTACTTTGCGATGTTCAGGTCCTGTAGCATGTAGTTTTGTTGCTCCGAAGAGGGCTACCTGATCTGAAATTCCAGACAAGTGTTGATTTTACTAAGTCTGAGATCTGTTTGCCATTCGCATTTTTGCCATGCTTGTTTGAACCTGTTAATGGAAGATTTGGCAGTAGCTCAGTTCTAGACTTTTGTTAAGCATCTTCTGTGCATCCCTTCCATGTATTTTGTTGTCATGTTTGAGTGTTGTAGCATGTTCATTTCTTTGCATTTAGATGCCTACTTGCTGTAAATCGCAGACCGGTGTCATTTTTGAATCGCTTGCCATTTCCAAACCGTAACTCCAATTCCGGCGTTCTTTATATCGTTTTCAAGCGATTTCATCTCATCTTTCCAGTGGCACACTTGGATTTCCAAGTTGAGGCTAGGTTCATGCATTTCCTGTCATATCTTGCATTTTGCATCCCGCATCGCATCCCACATAGCATATCATCTTTGCATTGTGTTGTTTGAGTTTGCACGTGGTTGATTGTGTCCTTGTTGCTTGTTTGTCTTGTTTGGGTAGAGCCGGGAGACGAGTTCTCTAACGAGGAGCCAGTTGAGTTTGCTTTCGAGGATCCAGTCAACTCTGACAACTGTGCAGGCAAGATGATCATACCCTCGAAATCACTACTATCTTTGCTATGCTAGTTTGCTCGCTCTTTTGCTATGCCATTGCTTCGATGCCTACCACTTGCTTGCAAGCCTCCCAAATTGCCATGTCAAACCTCTAACCCACCAATGTCCTAGCAAACCGTTGATTGGCTATGTTACCGCTTTGCTTAGCCCCTCTTATAGCGTTGCTAGTTGCAGGTGAAGATTGGAGGCCGTTCCTTGTTGGAACATATATTTTACTTGTTGGGGATATCATTATATTGCTATGTTATCTTAATGCATCTATATACTTGGTAGAGGGTGGAAGGCTCGGCCTCTCGCCTAGTGTTTTGTTCCACTCTTGCCGCCCTAGTTTCCGTCATATCGGTGTTATGTTCCCGGATTTTGCGTTCTTTATGCGGTTGGGTTATAATGGGAACCCCTTGATAGTTCGCCTTGATTAAAGCTTTTCCAGCAATGCCCAACATTGGTCTTACCATTCGCCACCTAGCCTTTTCTTTCCCTTGGGTTCT
>NC_057806.1:404102009-404109094 GCF_018294505.1 Triticum aestivum | reverse complement strand
GTCTGGCTCATCTGAGTGTGCCTTGAGAAAGAGATATGTGCAGCTCCTATCGGGATTTGTCGGCACATTCGGGCGGTGTTGCTGGACTTGTTTTAACCTGTCGAAGTGTCTTGAATTACCGAGATACCGAGTCTGATCGAAACGTCTTGGGAGGAGGTCTATTCCTTTGTTGACCATGAGAGCTTGTCATAGGCTAAGTTGGGACTCCCCTGCAGGGATTTGAACTTTCGAAAGCCGTGCCCGCGGTTATGGGCAGATGGGAATTTGTTAATGTCCGGTTGTAGATAACTTGAACCTTAACTTAATTAAAATGAATCAACTGAGTGTGTTACCGTGATGGCCTCTTCTCGGCGGAGTCCGTGAAGTGGACACAGTGTTGGAGTAATGTTTGCGCAGGTTGCTCTCTAGTTTCTCGCGCGCGCTTTGCCTCCTCTTCTCGCTCTCTTTTGCGAATAAGTTAGTCACCATATTTGCTAGTCGCTTGCTGCAGCTCCACTCATATTTTACCTTGCCATTCCTATAAGCTTAAATAGTTTTGATCGCGAGGGTGCGAGATTGCTGAGTCCCTGTGGCTCACAGATTACTATTACACCAGATGTAGGGCCTGATGATTCCGCTCTAGGAGACGCGTATGAGCTGAAGTGGGAGTTCGACGAAGACTCTCAACGTTACTATTTTTCCTTTCCCGATGATCAGTAGTGGTGCCCAGTTGGGGGTGAACGAGACTGTTGTCGCATGTTGGGTTCTCTTTTATTTTGGTGCCGTAGTCGGGCCATGAGTGATTGGATGATGTAATGTTATTTATGTACTTGATTGACGTGGCGAGTGTAAGCCAACTATGTTATCTCCCCTTTATTATTTATATTACATGGGATGTTGTGAAGATTGCCTAACTTGCGACATATGCCTTCAATGCGATTATGCCTCTAAGTTGGCCTCGACATGTGGGAGATATAGTCGCATCGAGGGTGTTATAAGTTGGTACTCAGAGCCTTCCCCGACCTTAGGAGCCCCATTGCTTGATCGTTTTTAGCGGCCGAGTTGTGTCTAGAAAAATGTTTTGAGTCTTTTAGGAATTATATATCGGAGAGATTAGGAATTCTTTTTTACTTCCCAATCTCCTCATCGCTCTGGTAAGGCATCCTGACATAGAGTTTTGACTTTTCTCTTCTCAAATTTCACTAAAAAAATTTAGGATCACGCGGGTATCTTGGAATCGTTCCGATGGTTTTATGATGAGAACATTGTCTTGGTGTCTCCTGTCAGGGGTTTAGTGGAAGTGTCCCTGGGAGTTGAGCTCTGAGGTGTTGTCATCATAATTTTATCGTTGCAGTTCTGGAATACCTGAGTCTATTACGCCGACATCGAAAATCTCTTTTATGCAGTTCGTTGGTGAGATAACCTCGACGCCACCCAGTACTGGGGCGGGAGTTCGGGAGTATCGCCATAACTTGTATAACAGATGCTTTTCGAAGGTTGATGTAGATGGTTTCCGAAGGTTTCTTGGTTATGTGTTGAAGGATGGATACAGCTGGATGTAGGATTTGCTAGTTTGGGTGAGATATTATGCTTCCCCTGTATCCCCAACACCCGATTGCATAACCAGAAAGGTTCAGGAGTTTCATAGGTGGGAATTCTAGTAGCTCTAGTTCTTCTTCCACAGATATTGGTTTGAGATTGGGATTTCTTACCGATTATTCGTTCTTGATCCGTACCTTGTTGAATTATTTCTCTACCTTAATTTTACGTGGCTTCTCAATTTATGGATATGTGACCATTTCAAGAGGAATGCATTCGTTCATTTTGTTCGAATGTGAAGACTATATGTTGCAATTTTCATTCCGTTGGATTCAGCTTCAATATTTGTCTATCAATGTGCTAATGGTGGTCAACCTCTTCAGGATGGCTCCTCCAACGCGCACGACTCCGAATCCTGATCCGCCACCACCTCCACCTCCTCCGGAGGCATGGAAAGCTGTGATGGCCGCAACCAATGCAAACACACAGTTGATCATGCAAATTCTTCAAGAGCGCAATCAAGGCAACCAAGGGAATCAAGGCAGCAATCAGAATCACTTTGCTACACTCAACCAGTTCCTTGCTAACGGGCCAAAGACTTTCAGCAATTGTGTTGAGGCAACCGATGCTGACGATTGGCTTGTGGATCTGTGCAAGCATTTCGAGTGCAGTAACGTCAGGTCTGAGGACTTTGTCAAGTTCGCTTCCTTCCAACTCAAAGATCAAGCTGCAGAATGGTTCCAGCAGTACAAGGACTCCAGAGGTGGACGTGTTATCACTTGGGATGATTTCCGTCGAGATTTCCGAGCTCATCATATTCCCCAGAGCGTGGTTGAAAGCAAGCGTGAGGAATTCCGTAATCTGAAGCAAGGCTCTTTGTCTGTCTATGACTACAACAAGTTGTTCCAGAAGCTCGCCCGCTTTGCCAAGCAGGACGTCCCTGATGAGAAGAGCATGATATACCAGTTCAGGGGTGGTCTCAGTGAAGAAATCCAGCTAGCTCTTGTCCTCTTCGAGCCCTTGAGATACGATGAGTTCTACAACATGGCACTGAAGCAAGAGGCTGCTCACTTGAGGTGCGATGCTTCCAAGAAGCGAGTCGGAGATGTTACTCCTTCTTCCTCTACTCAAGTGGCCAAGCAGCAGAAGTATTGGCTTCCTCCCCCTCCATTCCGTCAGCCGTATCAGCAGAAGAGCAAAGGTGGCAGTGGTTCTTCCCACCCACCCAACCCTGGCTTTCAGAACAAGACTTCGTCTCAACCTCCAAGATCGAGTGCTCCGTATCACCGTCCGCTTTCAGAGGTCACGTGCAACAAGTGCCAACAGAAGGGTCACTATGCCAACAAGTGTTTCAACCAGAGGCGTCTTCCTCCTCCTCCTCCTGTCAGATCGGCAAGTACAGCTATGGTCAAGCATAACCCCAAGTCCGCCAAGGTCAACTTGCTGAATGCAGCTCATGCAGAGGAATCACCAGATGTGATCATGGGTAACCTTCCTGTTAATGATATTCCTGCAAAAGTTCTTTTTGACACAGGTGCATCGCATTGTTTCATCTCGAGGCCATTTGTTTCTAAGCATGAGTTGCCTTTACAAGATTTGCCTAGACAGTTATCTGTTGTTTCTCCGGGTAAATTCATGAATACAAGCGCTATTGCCCCAGATGTTTCTATCACTTTGGGCGATTACAAGTTTCTCTCTTCTCCGGTGGTTCTTGGTAACTCGGATATTGATCTTATTCTCGGGATGGATTGGCTTTCTAAGCACAAGTCACATCTCGATTGTGCAGCCAGGCAGATTCAATTGACTCATTCGTCTGAGGATGTAATTGTATTTGCCGCTCGGGATAATACCATCCGTCTGTTTTCTCTCAATGAGAAGGGTGAATTGGACGCTATTTCGCAAATTCCAGTCGTTTGCGAATATCAAGACGTCTTTCCAGAAGAGCTTCCAGGAATGCCTCCGCACCGGCCAGTCGAATTCGTTATTGATCTTGAGCCTGGCACAGAACCTGTGTGCAAACGTCCTTACAAGCTCAGACCTGAAGAGTTGAAGGAGCAGAAGAAGCAACTCGATATTCAAGAGAAAACGGGTCTCATCCGGCCTAGTTCTTCTCCGTGGGGTTGTGGTGTTCTTTTTGTGAAGAAGAAGGATGGAACGGACCAACTTTGTGTTGATTACCGTCCAGTGAACAAGAAGACCATCAAGAACAAATATCCACTTCCCAACATCAATGAGCTCTTCGAACAACTCAAAGGTGCCCAAGTATTCTCCAAGCTTGATCTTCGCATGGGTTATCACCAGATTCGCATTCGTGAGCAAGATATTCCCAAGACGGCTTTCAGGACAAGCTTTGGTTCATATGAATACATTGTCATGTCTTTTGGTCTCGCCAACCCTCCTCCGATGTTCTCTCGCATGATGAACTTCATCTTCAACGCCTACACCAATGACTTCGTTTTGTTCTATCTCGAAGACATTCTGGTTTTCTCGAAGAACAAGGAAGATCATGCCAAGCACTTGCGTTTGGTTCTTGATAAGCTTAGGGAACATCAGTTCTACGCCAAGTTCTCCAAGTGTGAGTTTTGGCTCGATGAGGTTCTTTATCTTGGTCATATCATCTCTGCCAAGGGCATTGCTGTAAATCCTGAGAAGGTGTCTGCAATTGTGAATTGGGAACCTCCTCAGAACGTGAAGCAACTCTGTAGCTTCCTCGGTCTCGCAAGCTATTGCCGAAGATTCATTGAAAACTTTTCTAAGATCGCGAAGCCTCTCTCAAATCTTCTCCAGAAGCACGTCAAGTACGTTTGGTCTCCGGAGTGTGATATTGCTTTCAACACTTTGAAAGAGAAATTGATCACTGCTCCAGTTCTGACTCCGCCTGATTAATCCAAGCCGTACGAGGTCTTTTGTGATGCTTCTCTCCAAGGTCTTGGCGCAGTATTGATGCAAGAGAAGAAAGTTGATGCTTATACATCTCGCCAGTTAAAGCCGAATGAGAAGAACTACCCCACTCACGATCTCGAGTTGGCGGCAGTTGTGCGTGCTCTTTTGACTTGGAGACATCTTCTATTGGGAAGAAAAGTGGATATTTTCACTGATCACAAGAGTCTCAAGTACATCTTCACTCAGCCTAATCTCAACCTCAGGCAAACTCGATGGGTTGAAATGATTCAAGAGTATAATCCGAGTATCGAGTATACTCCAGGAAAGGCCAATGTGATTGCTGACGCTTTGAGCAGAAAGGCTTACTGCAACAGTCTGATTCTCAAGCCTTATCAACCCGAGCTTTGTGAAGCTTTCCGCAAACTTAATCTGCAAGTTGTTCCTCAAGGTTTCCTCGCCAACCTTCAAGTCTCTCCTACCTTGGAAGACCAGATTCGCCAAGCCCAGCTTCTTGATGCTATGGTGAAAAAGGTGAAGATTGGGATTGCCAAGAGTCAGTCCAAGTACAAGTGCTACTGCCTTGATAACAAGGACACTCTCTTCTTTGAGGATCATATTGTTGTACCCAAAGGTGACCTCCGTAAAGTGATCATGAACGAGGCTCACAATTCTCTCCTCTCCATCCACCCTGGGAGCACGAAGATGTATCAGGACCTTAAGCAAGCTTATTGGTGGACTCGAATGAAGCGCGAGATCGCTCAATTCGTGAATGAATGTGATGTCTGCAGAAGAGTGAAGGCAGAACACCAAAGGCCAGCAGGTCTCCTCCAACCTCTTGCCATTCCAGAATGGAAGTTTGACCACATTGAAATGGACTTCGTGACTGGGTTTCCAAAGTCCAAGCGTGGCAATGATGCTATATTCGTTGTCATCGACAAACTCACCAAAGTGGCTCACTTTCTGCCTATCAAAGAGTCGATCACTGCAGCTCAATTGGCGGAACTCTATACCTCTCGTATTGTATCTCTGCACGGTATTCCTCAAGTGATCTCTTCAGACCGTGGCAGCATCTTTACCTTGAAGTTTTGGGATTCTTTTCAGAAGGCCATGGGCACCAACATCCGCTTCAGCACAGCTTTCCATCCTCAAACTAGCGGTCAAGTCGAGCGTGTCAACCAGATTCTTGAAGATATGCTCAGGGCGTGTGTGATCTCCTTCGGCATGAAGTGGGAGGATTGTCTTCCTTATGCTGAATTCTCCTACAACAACAGTTTTCAAGCAAGTTCGGGCAAGGCCCCTTTTGAAATTATGTATGGCAGGAAGTGCCGTACCCCTCTCAACTGGTCCGAAACCGGTGAACATCAGCTTTTGGGTAATGACTTAATCACAGAGGCAGAAGAAATGTGCAAAGTCATTCGTGATAACCTCAAAGCAGCCCAATCCCTCCAGAAGAGCTACTATGATAGTAAGCATCGTGATTTGGCTTTCGTGATCGGAGATCATGTTTACCTCCGCGTCTCTCCTATGAAAGGTACTCGTCGCTTTGGTATCAAAGGGAAGCTTGCTCCTAGGTACGTGGGACCTTTCAAGATTGTCAGCAAGAGAGGTGACCTCGCCTATCAACTCGAGCTTCCTTCAAACTTTGCAAATGTTCATGACGTGTTCCATGTCTCTCAGCTTCGAAAGTGCTTCAAGACTCCTGACCGCATCATCAACTTCGAGGACATTGAGCTCCAAGAAGATCTCTCTTATCGTGAGCACCCAGTTGCTATTCTTGAAGAGACTGAACGCAAGACTCGCAACAAGTCAATCAAATTTCTCAAAGTCAAGTGGTCACACCATTCTGACTGTGAAGCTACCTGGGAACGCGAGGATCACCTCCATTCTGAGTACCCGGCGTTCTTTCAGTCCTAGATCTCGGGACGAGATCCTTTCGTAGTGGTGGAGTGTTGTAACACCCCGGATATAACTTTCCCTATTTGTACTCCAACTCTTGCCGTTTCTGGCGTTAAGTTATATTTATTTCCTCGGGTTCGGGTTTTGTCTCCGTGTGTTGTTATCGTTGTCATGCATCTCATATCATGTCATCATGTGCATTGCATTTGCATACGTGCTCGTCTCAGGCATTCGAGCATTTTTCCCGTTGTCCGTTTTGCATTCCGGCGCTTCTTTCTCCTCCGGTGGTCATTTCTAGCTTTCTTTCGTGTGTGGAGATTAAACATTTCCGGATTGGACCGAGACTTGCCAAGCGGCCTTGGTTTAGTACCGGTAGACCGCCTGTCAAGTTTCGTACCATTTGGACTTCGTTTGATACTCCAACGGTTAACCGAGGGACCGAAAAGGCCTCGTGTGTGTTGCAGCCCAACACCCCTCCAATTTGGCCCAAAACCCACCTAACTCTGCTCCATCATCTAGAGCGTTCGATCACGATCGCGTGGCCGAAAACCGCACCTCATTTGGACTCTCCTAGCTCCTCCTATGCCTATAAATAGATCCCTCCATGAAATTCTGGATCCGCCTCGTCCTCAAACCCTAATCCCAGATCCGCGCCGGCCGGACACGTCCGCCCCGGCCGGACGCGTCCGCCCCGCCGCCTCGGCCACTCCCGCGGTGCCAAGTGTCACCGCCGCCGTCTTCCCCCGCGCCGGCCTAGGGAAGGCCCTCCCGGCCCGCGCGCCGCCGCC
>NC_057806.1:404084561-404101480 GCF_018294505.1 Triticum aestivum | reverse complement strand
GGCCGCCGCTTCGCGCCGCCCCGCGCCACCGCCTTGCGCCGCCGTCGCCGCCACCGCCAACCCCGGGAGCACCTCGCTGGCCTTCTTCTTCCTCCGGCGAGCCGCGACGAACTCTGGCATCTACAGTGTTTCCGACCAACTTTGAAATCCGTGCAAACCCTAGATCTGAGGGTTGTTTTTTTTCTAAGTCCCAGTTATTCTCAGTCCATATGCACATGTTCATAGCCCCGTAACATTACATCTGTAGCTCTAATTCATGCATATAGCATATCAAAATGTTCATCTCAGAGAGTACATCCTTTCATTCCATTGCATCATTTTCATTTGAGCTCATCTTGATGCCCGAAATGCTGTTAGAAGAGGGCTACTTGAGTTAATTGCCAGATCGGTTACTCCGTTTAGCACTTTTGTCTTTTTTGCCATGATTAATGTGTGCGTGATATGCCCGTGAGTTCTGCTTATGTTTTTTTAAGGGTTTTGTCATCTTTCCAGAGGTGCAACCCATGTATTTTTAGGATGTGTGTGGTGACGTGTGCAAGCTTGCAAAGTGGTGCACTTGCTAATTCTGTTTTCAGGGACTTAGTAATTCCACTAAGTCCTGGAGCTGTTTAGCTCATGATGCCATATGTTCTTGTTGTTTCCTAGTGATCCGTGCCTCTTTTGAGGATGATCAGTAAGGATGTTTTGTTAATATTGCAGTGCTCTATCCATCCATGTCTTTGTTTGCAATTATGGAGCATCCTAGCTGGAGTCAATCGAGCTCTACTTTTGCTACTTTGTGAATCTGGGCAGATTGTCAACTTGTTTGCAATTTTGCCGGTGATGTTGTAGTTGATCCGTACATGCTATGCTATTGTTCTTGCCATGTCTAGATTGAATTTTGTGCCTTCTTGATGGATGTATGATTGTCTTGCCATGACTTTCTCTGTAGTGAGTGCATCGAGCTCGTAAACATGCCTACTTGAGTTATATTTCAGCATGTGTCAGTTTTTCACTAAGTCTGAAACTGATTATGTTTTTGCTATGTTCACATGCTTGCAATTGTATTTTCTGATCCCTTTAGGCTCAAGATCACTAAGGGACTTTTGTTAAGCTCTTTGAATAGCTCCATTCCATGCTTTACTTTGCCATGTTCAGGTCCTGTAGCATATAGTTTTGTTGCTCCGAAGAGGGCTACCTGATCTGAAATTCCAGACAAGTGTTGATTTCACTAAGTCTGAGATCTGTTTGCCATTTGCATTTTTTCCATGCTTGTTTGAACCTGTTAATGGATGATTTGGCCGTAGCTCAGTGCTATACTTTTGTTAAACATCTTGTGTGCATCCTTTCCATGCATTTTGTTGTCATGTTTGAGTGCTGTAGCATGTTCATTTCTTTGCATTTAGATGCCTACTTGCTGTAAGTCGCAGACTGGTGTCATTTTTGAATTGCTTGCCATTTCCAAACCGTAACTCCGATTCCGGCGTTCTTTATATTCTTTTCAAGCGATTTCATCTCATCTTTCTAGTGGCACACTTGGATTTCCAAGTTGAGGCCAGGTTCATGCATTTCCTGTCATATCTTGCATTTTGCATCCCGCATCGCATCCCGCATAGCATATCATCTTTGCATTGTGTTGTTTGAGTTTGCATGTGGTTGATTGTGTCCTTGTTGCTTGTTTGTCTTGTTTGGGTAGAGCCGGGAGACGAGTTCGCTAACGAGGAGCCAGTTGAGTTTGCTTTCGAATGATTGGCTATGTTACCGCTTTGCTTAGCCCCTCTTATAGCGTTGCTAGTTGCAGGTGAAGATTGGAGGCCGTTCCTTGTTGGAACATATATTTTACTTGTTGGGGATATCATTATATTGCTATGTTATCTTAATGCATCTTTATACTTGGTAGAGGGTGGAAGGCTCGGCCTCTCGCCTAGTGTTTTGTTCCACTCTTGCCGCCCTAGTTTCCGTCATATCGGTGTTATGTTCCCGGATTTTGCGTTCTTTATGCGGTTGGGTTATAATGGGAACCCCTTGATAGTTCGCCTTGATTAAAGCTTTTCCAGCAATGCCCAACATTGGTCTTACCATTCGCCGCCTAGCCTTTTCTTTCCCTTGGGTTCTGCAGACTCAAGGGTCATCTTATTTACCCCCCCCCCCCGGGCCAGTGCTCCTCTGAGTGTTGGTCCCACCGAGCGATGTTCGAGGCTACCAGGGGAAACTCTAGGCTGGCCTACCCGACGTCTGGCTCATCTGAGTGTGCCCTGAGAAAGAGATATGTGCAGCTCCTATCGGGATTTGTCGGCACATTCGGGCGGTGTTGCTGGACTTGTTTTAACCTGTCAAAGTGTCTTGAATTACCGAGATACCGAGTCTGATCGGAACGTCTTGGGAGGAGGTCTATTCCTTCGTTGACCGTGAGAGCTTGTCATGGGCTAAGTTGGGACTCCCCTGCAGGGATTTGAACTTTCGAAAGCCGTGCCCGTGGTTATGGGCAGATGGGAATTTGTTAATGTCCGGTTGTAGATAACTTGAACCTTAACTTAATTAAAATGAATCAACTGAGTGTGTTACCGTGATGGCCTCTTCTCGGCGGAGTCCGTGAAGTGGACACGGTGTTGGAGTAATGTTTGCGCAGGTTGCTCTCTAGTTTCTCGCGCGCGCTTTGCCTCCTCTTCTCGCTCTCTTTTGCGAATAAGTTAGCCACCATATTTGCTAGTCGCTTGCTGCAGCTCCACTCATATTTTACCTTGCCATTCCTATAAGCTTAAATAGTTTTGATCGCGAGGGTGCGAGATTGCTGAGTCCCTGTGGCTCACAGATTACTATTACACCAGATGCAGGGCCTGATGATTCCGCTCCAGGAGACGCGTATGAGCTCAAGTGGGAGTTCGACGAAGACTCTCGACGTTACTATGTTTCTTTTCCCGATGATCAGTAGTGGTGCCCAGTTGGGGGTGAACGAGACCGTTGTCGCATGTTGGGTTCTCTTTTATTTTGGCGCCGTAGTCGGGCCATGAGTGATTGGATGATGTAATGTTATTTATGTACTTGATTGACGTGGCGAGTGTAAGCCAACTATGTTATCTCCCCTTTATTATTTATATTACATGGGATGTTGTGAAGATTGCCTAACTTGCGACATATGCCTTGAATGCGATTATGCCTCTAAGTCGTGCCTCGACACGTGGGAGATATAGTCGCATCGAGGGTGTTATAGAACGCTAGCTTTCAGCTTCACCCAGTCCTAGGTACACGTCCGGCTGACCCGGCAGTAACAATCGCAGAGGTGCTCCCCTTATGCCCTAGCCGAATTAACGGGAACGTAGGGCATAAATACAAGAGCCAGGCAACCCAGCTTGGCCAAAACTTAAGTCATATCGATGCATATAATGGTGAAAAAAGGTACATGCAAAAGTATAACACATGTGTTGGGCCTGAGGTTCAGGTTAATAATTTAAGCTTATGTGAAAGAAGCCCCCAGGTATGAAGAGTGCGGCTAGCGCATCTGTAATGTATGAGTGAGGCACAAGGTGACCCTTGAAGGCCTAGAGAAATAAAAGAAAGAAAGGGAAACAAAACAGATGATGCATATGCAGAAAATGGACAAAGGGAGGGGACTAACATAAAGTCCAGTGCTAGGCGTAGAATCTTCGAAGCCTGGCTGTGTTCCATGGGTTCGGTTCGAGTCGACTAGTCGATGCATCCCGCAGTCAGTACGCTCCACCGGTCAGAACTTGGTCGATAATGAAGGGACCTTCCCATTTGGGCTCGAGCTTGTTCTTTTTCTTATCCGGCAGCCGTAGAACTAGTTCGTCAACGATATAAGTTTTGGCCCGTACTTCTCTGCTTTGGTATCTGCAAGCCTGTTGCTGGTAAAATGCGGAACAGGCTTTGGCTACGTCGTGCTCTTCCTCCAAGGTGTCCAGACTGTCCTGCCGATCGAGCTCGGCTTCTCTTTCTTCGTATATGTGCACTCGAGGTGAGTCATGAATTATGTCACAGGGCAGGACTGCCTCTGTGTCGTACACCATAAAAAACAATGTATATCCGGTACTACAATTCGGCGTGGTCCGCAGCCCCCAGAGTACAGAGTCGAGCTCCTCTACCCAGTGCGTGTCAGACTCCGTTAAGGAGCGCACTATTCTGGGTTTAATGCTGCTCATTATAAGACCATTTGCTTGTTCGACTTGTCCGTTGGTTTGTGGGTGATAGACTGAAGCATAATCGAGCTTGATGCCCATTTTGCTGCACCAGAGTTTTACCTCGTCAGACGTGAAGTTCGTGCCATTATCAGTGATGATGATGTGGGGGACGTCGTAACGGTGTACAACCCCAGATATGAAATCTATCACTGGTCCGGATTCGGTTGTTTTAACCGGTTTAGCCTCTATCCATTTGGTGAATTTATCCACCATGACCAATAAGTATTTTTTTTTCTTGTGGGTTCCTCCTTTAAGGGGTCCAACCATGTCAAGCCCCCAGACCGCGAAGGGCCATGTAATGGGGATTGTTTGGAGGGCGGTGGGTGGCATGTGGCTTTGATTTGCAGAGAGCTGGCAACCGGCGCAACGTTGGACCAAGTCCTGTGCATCTGCCCAAGCCGTTGGCCAATAGAATCCTGTACGAAAGGCCTTGCTTACAAGAGCCTGGGCTGCGGCGTGATGACCGCCGAGTCCGGCGTGAATTTCTGCTAAAAGGTTCCGCCCTTCCTCTTCAGAGATGCACCTTTGAAGGACTCCGGTAGTGCTTTTTTTGTACAATTCTCCCTCATGGACCCTGTAGGCCTTGGATCGCCGCACTATGCAGCGTGCCTCATTTTGGTCCTCCGGAAGTTCCTGTCTAGTTAGGTAGGCCAGGAATGGTTCTGTCCATGGGGCAATAATGGCCATTATTTCATGGGTTGAATGTGTTATTTCGGTGGCGTAGCCTCCGATTGTGTCAGAGAGTACGGTATCGGATATTTTGGCCGGGTCCGGACTGTTGTTACCGGTGTCCCCTTCCCATGCTATGGATAGCTTGAAGAGCCTTTCCAGAAATATGTTGGGAGGGACCGCGTCGCGTTTTGCGCCGATGCGGGCGAGGATATCCGCCGCCTGATTGTTTTCCCGAGGCACATGGTGAAATTCGAGCCCCTCGAACTGAGCTGACATTTTTAGGACGGCATTGCGATAAGCTGCCATTTTCGGATCCTTGGCATCAAAATCTCCATTTATTTGGGATATTGCAAGGTTCGAATCCCCGCACACCTCTAGGCGTTGAATGCCCATGGATACTGCCATCCGAACACCATGTAGAAGGGCCTCATATTCGGCTGCGTTGTTGGAGTCCGTATACATTATCTGTAGTATGAATTGAACGATATCTCCTGTTGGGGATGTCAAAACGACGCCAGCCCCCAGACCAGCCAACATTTTGGAGCCGTCGAAGTGCATGATCCAGTTTGAATATGTACCATACTCTTTAGGGAGTTCGGCTTCCGTCCACTCAGCGACGAAGTCAGCCAAAACTTGCGACGTAATGGCTCGCCGTGGCTTGTAAGTTATGTCGAACAGGAGGAGCTCAATGGCCCATTTGGAAATCCGGCCCGTCGCGTCGCGGTTGTTTATAATATCATTAAGTGGTACTTCCGAGGCTACCGTTATCGAACACTCTTGAAAGTAGTGTCGCAGCTTCCGGGATGCCATAAATACCGCGTACGCTATCTTTTGATAATGCGGGTACCGTGATTTGCATGGAGTAAGGACAGTGGACACATAGTAAACCGGCTTTTGAAGGGGGAATTTGTGTCCGTCCACTTCTCGCTCGACGACGAGCACTGCGCTTACTACTTGATGAGTTGCCGCAATGTATAATAGCATTGGTTCGCCAATGTTTGGCGCGGCCAGGACTGGGTTTGTTGCCAATATGGCTTTTATTTCGTTGAGTCCGGCCGTGGCGGCATCCGTCCACTCGAAGTGTTCGGTGCGCCGGAGGAGGCGATAAAGGGGTAATGCCTTTTCTCCCAAGTGGGAGATAAAGCGGCTTAGAGCCGCCACACATCCAGTCAATTTTTGTATTTGTTTGAGGTCTATTGGGGTAGCCAACTGTGACAACGCTCGGATTTTGGCCGGATTAGCTTCAATACCTCTACTGGAGACAATGAATCCCAGGAGCTTTCCGGCTGGTACGCCGAAAATGCATTTTTCCGGATTGAGCTTGATGTCATATGTTCGGAGGTTGTCGAATGTGAGCCTCAAGTCGTCTACTAGAGTTTTGACATGCTTGGTTTTAATGACCACGTCATCTACGTATGCCTCCACTGTTTTGCCGATCTGGTTTGCCAGACTTGTCTAAATCATGCGCTGATATGTTGCGCCGGCGTTTTTGAGCCTGAAGGGCATTGTGTTGAAGCAGAATGGGCCGTATGGTGTGATGAATGCCGTTGCGGCTTGGTCTGGCTCTGCCATTTTAATTTGATGGTAGCCGGAGTATGCGTCGAGGAAACACAATGAATCGTGTCCTGCGGTAGCATCGATGATTTGATCGATGAGGGGGAGGGGGAAGGGATCCTTTGGGCAGGCCTTGTTAAGGTCCTTAAAATCAACACACAAGCGCCAGGATTTGTCCTTCTTTGGTACCATCACCAGGTTTGCTAGCCAGTCCGGATGTTTTATGTCTCTGATGAATCCGGCCTCCAATAGCTTGGCTAGTTCCTCTCCCATGGCTTGTCTCTTAGGTTCGGAGAAACGTCGAAGAGCCTGCTTGACTGGCTTGAATCCTTTTAGGATATTTAGGCTGTGCTTAGCAAGCCTGCGTGGGATTCCTGGCATGTCTGAAGGGTGCCAGGCAAAAATGTCCCAGTTCTCATGTAGGAACTCTCGCAGTGCGGCATCGATATCACAGTTGAATTGTGCCCCGACGGAAGCTGTTTTTGTAGGGTCCGTTGGATGGACTTGGAATTTGACTATCTCGTCTGCCGGTTTAAAGGAGGTGGACTTGGATCTTTTATCGAGTATCACATCATCCCTGTTCACCATGGAGCGCAGCGCAGTTAGTTCCTCGACCGCTAGGGCTTCGGATAGTGCCTCGAGGGCCAGTGCGGCTGTCTTATTTTTGGCGCGGAGTGCTATGTCCGGATCACTAGCAAGAGTGATGATTCCGTTGGGCCCGGGCATTTTGAGCTTCATGTACCCGTAATGGGGTATGGCTTGGAAGATTGTAAACGCCTCCCGCCCTAGTAGAGCGTGGTATCCGCTGCTGAACGGGGCCACTTGGAATGTAATTTCTTCGGACCTGTAATTATCCGGCGTGCCGAATACCACATCTAGTGTGATTTTCCCAGCACAGTGTGCTTCCCGACTGGGGATGATTCCTCTAAAGGTTGTGCTACTTTTCTCAATGCGGCTCCATTCTATTTCCATCTTTTGAAGAGTTTCCTCATAGATGAGGTTTAATCCGCTGCGCCATCCATGAGTACCTTGGTGAGTCAAAAGCCGTCCATGATTGGACTGAGGACCAGTGCGGCTGGTGCTCGGGCTGTTCGGAATTTGGGTTCGTCACTGGCATTGAAGGTAATAGCCGTGTCACTCCAAGGATTTATTTCTGCTACGTGACAGATTTTGGCCATGCTGCTGAGTGTTCGCTTGCGTCTATTATTTGACGCGAAGGTCTCAAAGACCGTTAACACCGTATTGTTTTCCATGGGATGGTGCTCTGTGGTATTTGGGAGGAGTAGATCCTCACCACTTTTGGCCACCTGCCGGAGTATCCAACATGCTCTAAGGCTGTGTGTTGGTATTGCATCCGCTGTACTATGAATTTTGCAGGGTCCGTTGAGCCATCCCTCCAGTACGGTTCCTTGCCCCGTAGAGGGCTTTTGCTTTTTGGTAGTTAACCCAGGTGTATTGTGATAACGCACCCTTTTATTTCGGACTTGGTTTGTATTCAGGGCCGAATTGTCCCAAAATTTTATTTCGGTTTTCCAGGCGCTTTCCATCGCACGGTACTTTCGTACTATGGACACCAAGTCAGCAAAGCGTGTAATTTTGTGGCGACTTATGGCGTTGAGGATTCCCTTGTCCGTGCAATTATTGCAGAAGAATGAAATTGCGTCTTCCTCGTGGAAGTCCTTTATCATGTTTATGACCAGGAGGAATCTGGCCCAATAATGGTGTATTGTTTCTTCAGGCTCTTGCGTAATTTGGGATATATCGCGTATGTTTGGGTGGGTGGGTGGAATTGAATCCGAATCCTCACCCAATCTGAGACTCAGGGGCCAAGGAGTTTCCGAACTCGGAAGTTTGGATTCTTGGATGTTTTCCGATAAATCTAGCCCGCTGTCTGATTCTGGGTTCAGGCCTTGAGTGACGTCCTCCCCTCTGCGGTTATCCGGCTTGGAGGGATCGGGAATCCGGACATAGCTAGTCCTTAAGATAGATGAAGGGTTGCTGCATTGTTCCTCCACCACTGCAATGTGATGGGTGACCTGGGGAGAGTTGATCTCTCTTAGATCGGGTTTAGGCCCAATCTGATCGTAGTCTGTAGCGACTCCCCGGGTGGGGATGCGATCCAAGAGCTCGTTCAGGGAAGAGAGCTCCATTGGATCTAACTGCTCGGCGAGTTTCGAGTTGACGTGAAGATTGCTTTCGATGACCCGAGAAGTCATCATCGGCGCAGGGCCGAACAGATGGTCATAAGAAAACCACCTAGCCGGAGAGTTTGGCCGATAGCCAAAGCTCCCTCAGCAACAGTGTTGTCTTTAAAGACGGGGTGACACATCCTTACTGATGGCGACGGCACAGCGGAACTCTCAATGAAAGCACCTATGTCGGTGTCAAAACCGGCGGATCTCGGGTAGGGGATCCCGAACTGTGCGTCTAGGCCGGATGGTAACAGGAGGCAGGGGACACGATGTTTTACCCAGGTTCGGGCCCTCTTGATGGAGGTAAAACCCTACGTCATGCTTGATTAATATTGATGATATGGGTAGTACAAGAGTAGATCTACCACGAGATCAGAGAGGCTAAACCCTAGAAGCTAGCCTATGGTATGATTGTATGTTGTGATTGTTGTCCTATGGACTAAAACCCTTCGGTTTATATAGACACCGGAGAGGGTTAGGGTTACACAGGGTCGGTTACAGAGGAGGAGATATCCATATCCGTATTGCCTGGCTTGCCTTCCACGCCAAGTAGAGTCCCATCCGGACACGAGACGAAGTCTTCAATCTTGTATCTTCATAGTCTAACAGTCCGGCCAATGGATATAGTCCGGCTATTCGGAGACCCCCTAATCCAGGACTCCCTCAGTCTCGATGTGAGAAGAAGGAAGAGAGGCAAGAGCTCAAGCTTGGGGATGCCCGAGGCACCCTAAGTAAATATTTAAGGAGACTCAAGCATCTAAGCTCGGGGCATCCCCTCTTTCTTCAACAAGTATCGGTATGTTTTCGGATTCGTTTCGTTCATGCGATATGTGCAATCTTGGAGTGCCTTTTGCATTTAGTTTTCATTTTTCTTTTATGCACCATGCTGGTATGAGATAGTCCTTGGTTGATTTATAGCATGCTCATTGCACTTCACTTATATCTTTTGAGTATGGCTTAGTATGCTTCATGTGCTTCACTTATATCATTTCAAGCTTTGATTGCATGTTTCTCTTTACATAGGAAACCGCCATTTGTAGAATGCTCTTTTGCTTCACTTATATTTGTTAGAGCATGGGCATATCTTTTGTAGAAAGAATTAAACTCTCTTGCTTCACTTATATCTATTTAGAGAGATGACAGGAATTGGTCATTCATATGGTTAGTCATAAAATCCTACATAAAACTTGTAGATCACTGAATATGATATGTTTGATTTCTTGTAATAGTTTTGCGATATAAAGATGGTGATATTACAGTCATGCTAGTGGGTAGTTGTGGATTGTAGAAATACTTGTGCTGAAGTTTGTGATTCCCGTAGCATGCACGTATGGTGAACTGTTATGTGATGAAGTCGGAGAATGATTTATTTATTGATTGTCTTCCTTATGAGTGGCGGTCGGGGACGAGCGATGGTCTTTTCCTACCAATCTATCCACCTAGGAGCATGCGCGTAGTACTTTGTTTCGATGACTAATAGATTTTTGCAATAAGTATATGAGTTCTTTATGACTAATGTTGAGTCCATGTATTATACGCACTCTCACCCTTCCATCATTGCTAGCCTCTCTTGTACCGTGCGACTTTCGCCGGTACCATAAACCCACCATATACCTTCCTCAAAATAGCCACCATACCTACCTATCATGGCATTTCCATAGTCATTCCAAGATATATTGCCATGCAACTTCCATCATCATCATATACATGACTTGAGCAATCATTGTCATATTGCTTTGCATGATCGCAAGATAGCTAGCATGATGTTTTCATGGCTTGTCCGTTTTTTGATGTCATTGCTACGCTAGACAATTGCACATCCCGGTATACCGCGGATGCATTCATATAGAGTCACATCTTTGTTCTAGATATCAAGTTGTAATATGAGTTGTAAGTAAATAAAACTGTGATGATCATCATTATTAGAGCATTGCCCAGTGAGGAAAGGATGATGGAGACTATGATTCCCCCACAAGTCGGGATGAGACTCCGGAATTTAGAAATAAATAAAAGAGGCCAAACAAGCCCAAATAAAAAAAGAGGCCAAAGAATCCCACAAAAAAACAAAAAAAACAAAAAACAAAAAATGAGAGAAAAAGAGAGAAGAGGCAATGTTACTATCCTTTTACCACACTTGTGCTTCAAAGTAGCACCATGTTCTTCATATAGAGAGTCTCTTGGGTTATCACTTTCATATACTAGTGGGAATTTTCATTATAGAACTTGGCTTGTATATTCCGATGATGGGCTTCCTCAAATGCCCGAGGTCTTCATTAGCAAGCAAGTTGGATGCACACCCACTTAGTTTCAGTTTAAGCTTTCATACACTTATAGCTCTAGTGCATCCGTTGCATGGCAATCCCTACTCCTCACATTGACATCAATTGATGGGCATCTCCATAGCCCGTTGATTAGCCGCGTCGATGTGAGACTTTCTCCCTTTTTGTCTTCTCCACACAACCTCCACCATCATATTCTATTCCACATATAGTGCTATGTCCATGGCTCACGCTCATGTACTGCGTGAGGGTTGAAAAAGCTAAAGCGCGTTAAAAAGTATGAACCAATTGCTCGGTTTGTCATCGGGGTTGTGCATGATGTGAATATTTTTGTGTGGTGAAGATGGAGCATAGCCAGACTATATGATTTTGTAGGGATAACTTTCTTTGGCCATGTTATTTTAAAAAGACATGATTGCTTTATTAGTAGGCTTGAAGTATTATTGTTTTTATGTCAAATGATAGACTATTAATCTGAATCACTCGTATCTTAATATTCACGCCATGATTAGATATGTGATCAAGATTATGCTAGGTAGCATTCCACATCAAAAATTATCTTTTTTATCATTTACCTACTCGAGGACGAGCAGGAATTAAGCTTGGGGATGCTGATACGTCTCTGTCATATCTATAATTTTTGATTGTTCCATGCCAATATTCTACAACTTTCATATACTTTTGGCAACTTTTTATACTATTTTTGGGGCTAACATATTGATCCAGTGCCCAGTGCCAGTTCCTGTTTGTTGCATGTTTTTTGTTTCGCGGAATATCCATATCAAACGGAGTCCAAACGGGATAAAAATTGACGGAGATTTTTTTGGAATATATATGATTTTTGGGAAAAAAATCCACGCGAGACGATGCCCGAGGGGGCCACGAAGCAGGGGGGCACCCCAGGGGGGCAGGCGCGCCCCTCACCCTCGTGGCCACCCCGTAAGGAGGTTGATGCCCTTCTTTCGCCGCAAGAAAGAAAATATCTGGATAGAGATCGTGTTAAAATTTCAGCCCAATCGAAGTTACGGATCTCCGGGAATATAAGAAACGGTGAAAGGGTAGAATCTAAGAACGCAGAAACAGAGAGAGACAGAGAGACAGATCCAATCTCGGAGGGGATCTCGCCCCTCCCATGCCATGGAGGCCATGGACCAGAGGGGAAACCCTTCTCCCATCTAGGGACGAGGTCAAGGAATAAGAAGAAGGAGGGGGCTCTCTCCCACTCGCTTCCGGTGGCACCGGAGTGCCACCGGGGGCCATCATCATCACCGCAATCTTCACCAACAACTTCACCGCCATCATCACCAACTCTTTCCCCCTCTATGCAGCGGTGTAACCTCTCTCTTACCCATTGTAATCTCTACTTAAACATGGTGCTCAACGTTATATATTATTTTCCAATGATGTATGGCTATCCTATGATGTTTGAGTAGAACCGTTTTGTCCTATGGGCTATTTGATGATCAAGATTGGTTTGAGTTGCATGTTTTATTATTGGTGCTATCCTATGGTGCTCTCCGTGTCGCGCAAGCGTGAGGGATCCCTGCTGTAGGGTGTTGCAATACGTTCATGATTCACTTATAGTGGGTTGCGTGAGTGACTGAAAGACAAACCCGAGTAAGGGAGTTGTCGTGTATGGGATAAAGAGGACTTGATACTTTAATGCTATGGTGGGTTTTACCTTAATGATCTTTAGTAGTTGCGGATGCTTGCTAGAGTTCCAATCATAGGTGCATATGATCGAAATAGATAAAGTATATTAGCTTATGCCTCTCCTTCATATAAAATTGCAATAATGATTACCGGTCTAGTTATCGATTGCCTAGGGACAAATAACTTTCTCGTAACAAAAAGCTCTCTACTAAAACTAATTTAGTTGTGCCTTTATCTAAACAACCCCTACTTTTTATTTACATGCTCTTTATTATCTTGCAAACCTATCCAAAAACACCTACATAATACTTCTAGTTTCATACTTGTTCTAGGTAAAGTGAACGCCAAGCGTGCGTAGAGTTGCATCGGTGGTCGATAGAACTTGAGGGAATATTTGTTCTGCCTTTAGCTCCTCGTTGGGTTCGACACTCTTACTTATCGAAAAATTTTGCGATCCCCTATACTTGTGGGTTATCAAAATCACACACTTATAAAGTAGTCAAATGCATAATAATAAATACAATAGTGTAAAACTATTAATTAAATGCTCATAAATTAATAAACAAATACAAACTACTTTCTACAATGTGCTAAATTGTTTGTGGCATTGGAATATTTAGTAAAACTAATTCAGGGACTATTGATGTATTTTATTTAAACTAAAATATATTAAGGTTAGAAGAAAACAAAAGAAAAGAAAACAAAAAAGAACAAAAGACCAGCTCACCCCCCTCGCTGGGCCGTGAGGCCCAGCTGGCCAAGAGGCCACCAGGCCGGCCCACCCCCAGCCTACACCTAACCCTCCCCCCCGTGACCTAACTGCTGCACCCCACACACCCCCACAATCCCCACTCTCCCTCGTTCCCTCCCTGCGCCGTCACCCATGACACACACACGCAGACGCACAGAGGAGGAGCGCCCCCTGTTCGATCCCCTCCACCCGGCACCCCCGCGCCCGAGGACCGCCATCGCTCCGCTGGGGCTGCAGCCAACCGCCACCGAGCACTGCCACCCCGGCCTCCTCCGCACCACTCCTCTCCCCCGCGCGATGCCCGCCTGAAGCCGCGACCGCGCCTCGTCACCGACACGACTCCGTCGCCGGCGCTCCCCATCCCCGGCGACGCGTCCCCGACTCCTTCCTGAGCCCCGCCGCCTCGAACCCTACACCCTCCCCATGAGCGCCCTCTTCTCCTCCGCACGACCATGCTGATGCACGCCGTCCACGTCCTCCCGTTGCCGCACCCGGTGCCCCGCTCCGTGCACGACCTTGCCGCGCCCTCGCGCGCGCACGTCCGCCCGAGGGGCGCCTCTCTCCCTACTAGCTATCGTTGCCGCACCGTGTCGCTGCTCACCCTGCCTGCTGCCATGGCCGCGTCCTCCTACCGCCCCGTCGCCGCGCACCTTGGCCACCGTCCGTGCCCGGACGCGCCCTCGCAACGCGCTCGCCACGCCCCATTGCGTGTGTCGCGTGCCCCTCGCACATCCATGCCTAGCGCCCGGTCGCGCCTCTTCCCCCCGCTCCCTGTTGCGAACTGCGGCTGTTGCTGCTGCGTTGCGCTGCTGCCACCGGCAGTTCGTCCCGGCCGCACCCGCCTTTGGTCGCCACCGCTCCACCCGCGCCTACCACTGCCCTTGCCGCTCGGCTCCGCCCACCACCGCTCCGCATTAAGCGCCGCAGCCGCCGCCCATGCCCGCAGCCCCCAACTGCTGCGTCGCCACTCCCCTGCACCCGCGCGTCGCCCCGTTTCCTCCCTTCGGTCGGACGAACCCGCCTCGTCGTGGTCTCGCCCCTATCGCCTCAGGCGGCCGGCGTTGCCATGCCTGTGGCTGGCGCCCAGCCCCGTATTGACCTAGGAGGGCCAGCGCCCGAAACCCGCATGTGTCCGCTAGGCCTCTGGGCCAATGACATGAGGGGCCCATGCCCCACAACGTTGATTTCAAAAAAGGGAAAAATAATAAAAGAAAAATAATAATAAATAAAATTAAAAAATTAATTAAGTAAGTAATTAACTTAATTAATTATGTTTAATTAACCTAATTAACTAACTAACCTAATCAACTAATGTTAATTAACTAAATAGCCTATGACATGCAGGACCCACGCGTCAGTTTGACCAAGTCAACTGACTGTTTACTCCTGATGACATGTTGACATCATGATGACGTCAGTGAACACTTTTTTGGATAATGTTGATTTAAACTAATTAAATAAATTCTAAAAATGATTAAATCTTTTAAAAATTAATATAAAATAAATAGTAGCTCGGATGGAAAAACTTTGTACATGGAAGTTGCTCAAAACGACGAGACGAGTCCGGATACTCGGCCCGTTCGTCTGCCATGCATCCCTAGAATTGCGAACACACAAATTTCCCCCTTCGATTCATTTGTCCAAAAACGCAAAACACCAAGGATATTTTCCTGGATGTTTCCCCCCTTCACCGGTATCACCCCATACCGCGTTAGGGTACACCTAGCACTGTTACCTTTCATGTCATGTATCAATATGCATCTGTTTGCGTTGTATTCATTGTTTCTTCCCCCTCTTCTCTCTGGTAGACTACAAGACTAACGCCGCTGCTGGTGCCCCGATCGACTACGTTGTTGACGACCCCTCCTTCTTGCCAGAGCAACCAGGCAAGCCCCCCTTGATCACCAGATATCGCCTATTCTTCTCTCTACTGCTTGCATTAGAGTAGTGTAGCATGTTACTACTTTCCGTTAATCCTATTATGATGCATAGCCTGTCATTGTTGCTACAGTTATTGATACCTTACCTGCAATCCTAAATGCTTAGTATAGGGTGCTAGTTTATCATCAGTGGCCCTACATTCTTGTATGTCTGTCGTGCTATACTATCGGGCCGTGATCACTAGGGAGGTGATCACGGGTATATACCTATATACATATACATTTAAATATATTATAATTGAGCACTTTTCCTGCCCTCTCAGGCTATTAGCATTCGTGGCCGTTGGATGTCACTTGCGGTCATTTTCTACCATCCGATTGTCTCTTAATCGCATCGCGAGTCGTTTCGTTCGATCCTAACGAGCGCTAACCCGTTTTGGGTCGCTGCTCTGGTGGATTTTTTCGGCTTCTGGAATTAAATTGGGCCTACCAGGCCTGGAATCATTCCTCGTGTCGCAGCACCTGGACCTGGGGCAAGCACGGACTATCTGGAAAAGGAGCAGATGTGCGAGATGTCTCCTCTTCCCATCGTTGCTCCTTCCCGCAACCGCAACCACTCCTGCACGTGGCGGCCAGGGTTAGTGTGAAGGAAATATGCCCTAGAGGCAATAATAATGTTATTATTTTATTTCCTTATATCATGATAAATGTTTATTATTCATGCTAGAATTGTATTATCCGGAAACATAATACTTGTGTGAATACATAGACAAACCAAACGTCACTAGTATGCCTTTACTTGACTAGCTCATTAATCAAAGATGGTTATGTTTCCTAACCATAGACATGTGTTGTCATTTGATTAATGGGATCACATTATTAGGAGAATGATGTGATTTACATGGACCATTCCATTAGCTTAGCACCCGATCGTTTAGTATGTTGCTATTGCTTTCTTCATGACTTATACATGTTCCTATGACTATGAGATTATGCAACTCCCGTTTGCCGGAGGAACACTTTGTGTGCTACCAAACGTCACAACGTAACTGGGTGATTATAAAGGAGCTCTACAGGTGTCTCCAAAGGTAAATGTTGGGTTGGCATATTTTGATATTATGATTTGTCACTCCGATTGTCGGAGAGATATCTCTGGGCCCTCTCGGTAATGCACATCACATAAGCCTCGCAAGCATTGCAACTAATGAGTTAGTTGCGAGATGATGTATTACGAAACGAGTAAAGAGACTTGCCGGTAACGAGATTTAACTAGGTATTGAGATACCGACGATCGAATCTTGGGCAAGTAACATACCGATGACAAAGGGAACAACGTATGTTGTTATGCGGTCTGACCGATAAAGATCTTCGTAGAATATGTAGGAGCCAATATGAGCATCCAGGTTCTGCTATTGGTTATTGACCGGAGACATGTCTCGGTCATGTCTACATTGTTCTCGAACCCGTAGGCTCCGCACGCTTAAGGTTTCGATGACAGTTATATTATGAGTTTATGAGTTTTGATGTACCGAAGTTAGTTCGGAGTCCCGGATGTGATCACGGACATAACGAGGAGTCTCGAAATGGTCAAGACATAAAGATTGATATATTGGACGGCTATATTCGGACACCGGAAGTGTTCCGGGTGATTTCGGAGAAAACCGGAGTACCGGAGGGTTACCGGAACCCCCCCCCCCCCGAGAGAAGTAATGGGCCATATGGGCCTTAGTGGAGAAAGAGTAGGGCAGCCAGGGTGGGCCACG
>NC_057806.1:403715983-403717184 GCF_018294505.1 Triticum aestivum | reverse complement strand
GACTAGGACTCCTAGTCCAAGTCGGCCCCCTTCCTTTCTTTCGGAGGGGAAAAAAGGGAATGAGAGGGAGAGGGAGAAGGAAAGGGGGCCGCGCCCCCTCCCTCTTGTCCAATTCGGACTGCCATGGGGGGAGGGCACCCCTTGCGGGCTCCCCTCTCTCTCCCCTATGGCCCATGTAGGCCCATTACTTCCCCGGGGGGTCCGGTTAAAGGAAATATTCCCTAGAGGCAATAATAAAGTTGTTATTTATATTTCCTTATATCATGATAAATGTTTATTATTCATTCTAGAATTGTATTAATCGAAAACTTAGTACATGTGTGAATACATAGACAAATAGAGTGTCACTAGTATGCCTCTACTTGAGTAGTTCGTTAATCAAAGATGGTTAAGTTTCCTAGCCATGGACAAAGAGTTGTCATTTGACGAACGGGGTCACATCATTAGAGAATGATGTGATTGACTTGACCCATCCGTTAGCTTAGCACGATGATAGTTTAGTTTACTAATATTGCTTTCTCCATAACTTATACATGTTCCTATGACTATGAGATTATGCAACTCCCAAATATCGGAGGAACACTTAGTGTGCTATCAAATGTCACAACGTAACTGGGTGACTATAAAGATGCTCTACAGGTGTCTCCGATGGTGTTTGTTGAGTTGGCATAGATCAAGATTAGGATTTGTCACTCCGTGTATGGGAGAGGTATCTCTGGGCCCTCTCGGTAATGCGCATCACTATAAGCCTTGCAAGCAATGTGACTGATGAGTTAGTTGCGGGATGTTGCATTACGGAACGAGTAAAGAGACTTGCTGGTAACGAGATTGAACTAGGTATTGAGATACCGACGATCGAATCTAGGGCAAGTAACATACCGATAACAAAGGGAACAACGTATGTTGTCATGCGGTTTGACCGATAAAGATCTTCGTAGAATATGTGGGAACCAATATGATCATCCTGGTTCCGCTATTGGTTATTGACCGGAGATGAGTCTCGGTCATTTCTACATAGTTCTCGAACCCGTAGGGTCCGCACGCTTAACGTTCGGCGATGATCGGTATTATGAGTTTATGTGTTTTGATGTACCTAAGGTAGTTTAGAGTCCCGGATATGATCACAGACATGACGAGGAGTCTCGGAATGGTCGAGACATAAAGATCAATATATTGGAAGGCTATGTTTGGACATCGAAAT
>NC_057806.1:403712068-403715687 GCF_018294505.1 Triticum aestivum | reverse complement strand
AGAAGAGAAGGCGGCCTAGGAAGGGGTGCCCCCAAGCCCAATCCGAATTGGGTGGGGAGGCCCCCCTTTCCTTTCTCCTTCCCCCTCTTCCTTCTATTCCTAGTTGGACTAGGAAAGGGGGAGTCCTACTCCTACTAGGAGGAGGACTCCTCCCCCTTGGCGTGCCTAGAGAGGCCGGCCAGCCTCCCCTCTCCCTCCATTATATACATGGGAGGGGGGCACCCTAGAACGCACAAGTTGATCTATTAGCCGTGTGCGGTGCCCCCCTCCACAGATTATCACCTCGGTCATATCATTGTAGAGCTTAGGCGAAGCCTTGCGTCGGTAACTTCATCATCACCGTCATCACGCCGTCGTGCTGACGAAGCTCTCCCCCAACACTTAGCTGGATGTAGAGTGCATGGGATGTCACCAAGATGAACGTGTGCAGATCACGAAGGTGCCGTACCTTCGGTGCTAGGATCGGTCGGATCGTGAAGACGTACGACTACATCAACCACGTTGCCATAACGCTTTCGCTTACGGCCTACGAGGGTACGTAGACAACACTCTCCCCTCTCGTTGCTATGCATCACCTAGATAGATCTTGCATGTGCGTAGGAATTTTTTTGAAATTACTGCGTTCCCCAACAGTGGCATCCGAGCCAGGTCTATGCGTAGATGTTATATTCACGAGTAGAACACAAAGGAGTGGTGGGCATGGGTATATACATATTGCTTGCCGTCACTAGTTGATTCTTGATTCAGCGGTATTGTTGGATGAAGTGGCTCAGACCGACATTACGTGTGCGCTTATGCGAGACTGGTTCTACCGACATGCTTCGCACACAGGTGGCTTGTGGGTGTCAGTTTCTCCAACTTTAGTTGAATCGGAGTCAATAAACAGGGTTCTTTCTGAAGATCAAAAAGCAATCACTATACCGCATTGTGGTTTTTGATGCGTAGGTAAGAATGGTTCTTGCTTAGCCCGTAGCAGCCACGTAAAACTTGCAACAACAAAGTAGAGGACATCTAACTTGTTTTTGCAGGGCATGATGTGATGTGATATGGTCAAGACATGATGTTAAATTTTATTGTATGAGATGATCATGTTTTGTAACAGAGTTATCGGCAACTGGTAGGAGCCATATGGTTGTCGCTTTATTGTATGAAATGCAATCGCCATGTAATTGCTTTACTTTATCACTAAGTGGTAGCGATAGTCGTAGAAGCAATAGTTGGCGAGACGTCAACGATGCTTCGATGGAGATCAAGGTGTCAAGCCGGTGACGATGGTGATCATGACGGTGCTTTGGAGATGGAGATCAAAGGCACAAGATGATGATGGCCATATAATATCACTTATATTGATTGCATGGGATGTTTATCTTTTATGCATCTTATTTTGCTTAGTTCGGCGGTACCATTATAAGATGATCTCTCACTAAGTTTCAAGGTACAAGTGTTCTCCCTGAGTATGCACCGTCGCTACAGTTCGTCGTGCCGAGCGATGTCTACTACACAACCTTCTTCTTGTAGACGTTGTTGGGCCTCCAAGTGCAGAGGTTTGTAGGACAGTAGCAAATTTCCCTCAAGTGGATGACCTAAGGTTTATCAATCCGTGGGAATCGTAGGATGAAGATGGTCTCTCTCAAACAACCTTGTAACCAAATAACAAAGAGTCTCTTATGTCGCCAACACACCCAATACAATGGTAAATTGTATAGGTGCTCTAGTTCGGCGAAGAGATGGTGAAACAAGTGCAAGATGGATGGTAGATATAGGTTTTTGTAATCAGAAAATACAAAAACAGCAAGGTAACTAATGATGAAAGTGAGCGAAAACGGTATTGCAATGCTTCAAAACAAGGCCTAGGGTTCATACTTTCACTAGTGCAAGTTCTCTCAACAATAATAATTGGATCATATAACTATCCCTCAACATGCAACAAAGAGTCACTCCAAAGTCACTAATAGCGGAGATCAAACGAAGAGATTATGGTAGGGTACGAAACCACCTCAAAGTTATCCTTTCTGCTCGATCTTTTCAAGATTCCGTAGTAAAATAACACGAAGCTATTCTTTCCGTTCGATCTATCCTAGAGTTCGTACTAGAATGACACCTTAAGACACAAATCAACCAAAACCCTAATGTCACCTAGATACTCCAATGTCACCTCAAGTATCCATGGGTATGATTATATGATATGCATCACACAATCTCAGATTCATCTATTCAACCAACATAAAGAACTTCAAAGAGTGCCCCAAAGTTTCTACCAGAGAGTCAAGACGAAAACGTGTGCTAACCCCTATGCATAAGTTCACGAGGTCACGGAACCCGCAAGTTGATCACCAAAACATACATCAAGTGGATCACGTGAATATCCCATTGTCACCACAGATAAGCACATGCAAGACATACATCAAGTGTTCTCAAATGCTTAAAGACTCATTCCGATAAGATAACTTCAAAGGGAAAACCCAATTCATCACAAGGAGATAGAGGGGGAGAAACATCATAAGATCCAACTATAATAGCAAAGCTCGTGATACATCAAGATCGTGCCGAATCAAGAACATGAGAGAGAGAGAGAGAGATCAAACACATAGCTACTGGTACATACCCTCAGCCCCGAGGGTGAACTACTCCCTCCTCGTCATGGAGAGCGTCGGGATGATGAATATGGCCACCGGAGAGGGATTCCCCCCTCCGGTAGGGTGCCGGAACGAGTCTAGATTGGTTTTCGGTGGCTACGGAGGCTTGCGGTGGTGGAACTCCCGATCTAGGTTATTTTCTGGAGATTTCTATATTTATAGGAATTTTTGGCTTCGGGAACAAGTCAGGGGGGGGGTCCCCGAGTCGTCCATGAGATAGGGCAGTGTAACATCCCAAATTTTCAATTTGGAATGTTATACATAGGTCATTCATGCATATCATATTTTATTGCATTTCGTTTCGCGATCCTCGAAATTCTAAGCAACTCAAGGATCCACGGAGAGAGTTGGGGATTTCATGTTTTTCATATTTGAATTTTATCAAATATTGAAACAAGGATCATTTTGGTTTTAAATAATTTTTCTCTCTGAAAATATTTCATATTAAAATATATGAGAGGAGATAATATGACTTCTCCAAAATAAACGAAATATTGGAGGAAAAATATTAAAGTCAATAAATAAATTTTATTTGGATTTTATTGCAATTTTATTTGAATTAGGAAAAATATGCATGTTTTTCAAAATTGCATTAGACGCCCAAATAAATGTTCACTTTGTCCGCTGTATTTTTAGAGGACGGGGAAAATTTATTTCAAGATTTTTGGAGTTCGTTTAATATTTCTTTTAATTGTTTTTCTGCACGTCGAATTTTTTTTTAAAAAAAAGTTATCGACCTTACCGGGCCGTGTCCGCCTCGGACACTGACCCGGCCGGCCCTTTAAGAGCCGCAACCCCGAGCCGCCAGCCCACCCCACTTCACCCCAAACCCTAGCCCGATCCGCGCCGCCGCTGCACCGCCTTGCATCGCCCACCGCCGCCGCGTCGTCTCACCGCCGCCTCGCGTCACCCTTTGCCACCGCTCCGTCTCGCCGCCGCCTCGCATCGCCCGCCGCCGCACCACCCCGCCGCCGGAGCCGCCC